>NW_019384774.1:528635-537465 GCF_000671375.1 Centruroides sculpturatus
GCGTTGAATTTTCGTCGATGTTAAGTCTAATGAAGACTATTGTATCATTAAAAATTATTTTTTTATTTTATACGAACAAAATAAATATATTGAAAAATATAAAAACAATAAAAAATTATACTTCAGAAGTTAATTTAGTATCAAAAACGTAAAATATTTGAGTAGCCAAAGACATAGCCAAAGATTGCAGCGCCACAGCACTGACGAAAATTTAAATTTGCTGACTGGAATTCTTTTGGATGATTGACTTTCGGATAATAAACGCTCTACTGTATCTGATTCTAATAAGAAAAGTTTTATCTGTATAATTTAACATATGTTTTCAGTTTGTTTATTCTGATTATGATAACATTAAAAGACTAATAACAATTTCCATGATTATAATAAATGGCTCTACTAAACTAATATGATATTTCTACTGAGAACATGATTGATCAGAAGTCTAAAATGGCAACTGTTTAAGCACACAATGTTAACTTTCAGAATTTTGTATTTTCAATGTACAGAGTACTGATTGTTATGTAATAAATGATCTTTATGTTTGTGTTTCTCGTTTCTGCTAAAAAGAGACAGGACAAAATTTGCTTTAACTAACATTCATCAAACATTCTCGTTCTCATTTTTTCTCATGAGAGTTATGAGACACATTTATTAATAATTTAAGTGATTACAGTTGTAGAAAAAATGTATAAAAAATTAGATAAAATTAAATTATTGAGCATTTAAACAATAATAAATTTATAAAACATAAATATGAGAAATTAACAAAATAAAACATAATATCCACAGGGTTGTGACATCCATCACCCCATCATCCACTGATATTTTATGCCAACATCAAACTTTAAATTCTAAACTATACTTTTTTATATTTGTACAAAAATATTTTCTTTTATATTAATACTAGCTTCTTATACCCATTGTTAT
Source organism: Centruroides sculpturatus (assembly GCF_000671375.1). NCBI lineage: Eukaryota > Metazoa > Arthropoda > Arachnida > Scorpiones > Buthidae > Centruroides > Centruroides sculpturatus. Next base: position 529,563 of record NW_019384774.1, read on the forward strand.
TAAGTTAATCGTAAATTTGAAAAATGTACTTGGTATAACCCATTTTAAGAACATTATCAGAATGTCTGTAAACTATGTGGGAAGTATGTTCTTGTAAATAGTAAGTATTATAGAATAATTATTAGAATAAGGAAAATATTAGAAAATAGTTGTAAGCTTCTTGCCTCTAATAAATTAAATAAAATAATTATCTCAAATAACTAATTGGTAGAGATGTACGAGGCTTATCAAGCTGTAATGGAGCCAAATAATTGAGTTCTCATCAAGAAAAGGAGACTAATTTTATTTGTGAGATGCATTTCAATCATCACTAGATCCTCTTCAGTCACAATTACATAAATACAGATATCTAAAACAATTGCAAAAAACTTACATTTAACATTTAACTTAATATATACATTAAAATAATTTATAAAGGGAAAAAATAACCTGCAATATTTAACTAAGGTGAAAAACAAATCTTCAATATTTAACTATTAAGTTAAATATTGCAGGTTGTTTTTTTTTTATTCATAGTTTTTACAGTATAACCCTTTTGAGTGGCTGCGCACAAGTGTTATGTGCTACTTGTCACAATAATGCTATAGTGTCATATATATATATATATATGATATATAGAAAATAAATCAATATTTCAGGGTGATATGTGTGACATTATCTAAGTTAGAAGTATTTTAACATAACAGCTGAGTTTTAAAGCAATTGGTCAGACAGCTTAGGACTGCATAGCAAACAAACAAACACTCTCATTTATGTATATAAAGGATAAACTGTAACACTGTCAAAGTGATGGGAGAAAAAATAAAACATGTCAGCCTTTTGATAAAATTGGTAAGGTTTTTAAAAACTTAATGGTGAGCGAAATCCCTTTAAAAAGGACAAGAGAAGAAATAAAAAAAATAATTTTTACTTAGAATTATACAAACTTTATTTTTTGTCACATTTTTCATAAAGATTGTGTCATCTCTTAATAATTTGCTGTGTTGTCCTAAATCAAAAATATAAACTTTTAATTAAGTGCCGAGTTCCTGAAAAATCTTAAAGTTATTTCTAAAAATTAAGAAAAAGTAATTCTCCAGATAAGGAGGCATTAAAGAAATTAAAAGAAATATTTTATTTCTGCAAGTGTTTTTGATGTAATTACACACATCGTCCTCAGGCAGTTTGATTTATTTATTCTTAAAAGTTATGTTCCAAAACGGCTAATGTCGTTACTGTTTAAATTTAAATATTCCATTCAAAATCTCTTTGTTATTCAAACTGCCTGAAGATGATGTGCATAATTACATCAAGAACGCTTGCAGAAATAAAATATTTTTTTAAATTTCTTTAACGCCTCCTTATCTGAAATTTTTAATTGAGTTAATACAACTGTTGGCATGATGTCCAATCTAAGTATTTAGTATACCTAAAAGTAATTCTCATTAAATCTTTTAATTGATAAATGTATATTGGGACAATCTTTTTCAAAATTCATAAAGATACATGAAAATCATATATCAATTAAAAACTCCTAAAAATTCATACAAAATAAAGTTTATAACAGTGAATTAAAGAAAAGCTAAGAATATGATCATCACAATGTATAAAAGACTTTCAAATTACAAGAAACTTTTTTACATATTGATATATTCTTTAAAATGTAAACAAATTTGTAAAATGTTAAGGATGCTATTAGTAATAAGTTATTTTATTTAAGATCAATAAAACAAAGTTTAATATCTGTAAAAAACTTTAAATAGTTAATCTAATATAATTTAGCAGCTAAATAGAATAAACAACTTTTAATTTAGTATTAGTTATAATTAAATAACAATTTTTATGGTTTTATTTATTGATCGTCTTTAGCTTCTTAGTACAGAACAAAAAATAAAATGAGTGATTACAAGCTACATTATCAAATCTACACATAAATATGAAGATAGCTGATAAATTCAGTTGAAAATGTTTGTTATTTAAATGTGATTAATTCATAACCTTTAATCCAACAGTTGTAATTAATTGCTGGATTAAAGGTTGTTTCTTATTTCATTCTAATCATCACTTTTAATATTTGCAGTTTCAATTTAGCAGATGAAATAACAAAGTATAAAGTTATTTTGTATCAGAATTGACACAAAGGACTTTGACTATTTGCTGCATTATTCTGTTTAATACTTCAAGCATATATCCTTTTTGCTCAATCAAATGTATTATAGGAAGTTCTGTCTTCCTTATTGCATGATATTTACAAATATATAATGAATAGAATTTAACTGTCATTAGAATTATTAAAGTGAAAATATTAATGTCATGAATGAGTTTAGTAAACCCAGTTTTTTAAAAATAATTTTTAATTTTTTAAAATGTGTTATTAGTTTTATTTTAAAAAATTTTGATATTTAATGTAAGAACATGTTATATTGAGTCTGATTTCACATTTATTTGACAGAATTCATCAGCCCACTTGATTCATCTCACATGCTTCTTGATATTTGGATGACACTAATTTCAACTTTATATTCCAAGAGTAGTATTTAATAAATGAGGAAATTCAGATATAAAATCATTTTTATAACATCTGCTCATTGTAGCATTTCACCACACAGTTTTTCTATTCTTCTTTTTATACTTTCTCTCTTTATTTACATAATTTTTTAACAGGATCAATGATCAACTAAATTTTTACATAATGAAAATTTGTTTTTATGCCAAATATTTATAGACTTTTTTATTGTATTTTCTAAAAAAATTATTAAAAATAAATAACAAATAGAAAATAATCAAAACCTGTAATTAGCAGCAATTAATTTTTATAAAAACAAATATTTTTAAGAACTATAAGTCAGTAGTTCTTAAACTGTTGGATGCACCTCCTTAATAAGGTGTAAACTGTTTTTAGGGTTCACAAAGAAATGATTAATGTTACTGTTTATTTTTAGGTGCAACTCCAACATGCATTTATTATTCTATCTATAGTTTCAATACAATATAGCATTAAAAACACTTGTGTGTCTTTTTTATTTTATTAATATTGTTGGTCTACAATTTGAAAAAATTGTAGAACTTTAAATTCCCATTGTTGTTTGTTATCTGCCTGTCCTTTTTTAATCTCAAGAACAGAGTTAGACAGATTAAAGTTGAGATTAGATATGGAAAGTTTAGGGGCAAGAGGCCCTGATTAACTATATATGAATTTCCAGTGAAAACTGAAAGTCGTGTTATTTCAATTCCAAAAAATTTTTCTCTGAAAGATGTTATATAGATAACCTCTCTCGCATGACTCTTTTCTAACAGGAAAACTATTATGTATAGAGGCAAGCAATACTATTTTGAGATGGAGAACATATATTTTAAATTAAATAAATTAAAAATATGATTAAAAATTGCAGCCCAGCATTGTGATGATGTCACATTAAATAATGCTCATTACATTATAAGTTATTTTTGCAGTTCTGACTATGATGTAATTACATCTTTACATCATAGTCATCTTTAAAATTTCAATTAATTTAAAGAAAACCAGCACACAATATCAAAAATCCAGCAAAAAACATATAAAACTTACTATAGCAAATGTTTTCTTCCATACTAAACAGCTGTATTCAATTAATTTAGCAGTAAGTATTTTACTTTTGTTTTGTTGAAATATAATTGTGAACTATAAAAGAATTATAAGTAATCTTAGTTTTATTAGAATAAAATACATCCTGAAAAACTGTAAGTCAGTATGCTTTTATGAAAAGCTTTGGAGGTATAGAAATTTTCTAACTAAAAAAGGAAGATATCTCTTAAAAGTTCTCAAACTTTTAAGAGATGATCCTCAGGTTTACACATTCCATAAATCAAATGATGAATTCAAGAATATTCTAAACACTATAGATGCATGCATCATACCCATGCATTTATAACATTCTTAAATGATCAAACAAATAATGCACATAAATTACATTAAAACTTTGGAATACATACCAATACATACAGTAAAAAACAAACAAATATAAAAGTAAATTATTATAAAATTAATGTTATATTTTTAAGACACAAATATGAAAAATGAAACAACTCTTTTGTAAGAAAACAACGCATTTATTTCTAAATTGTTTTCAAATGTTATTTGTGTATTTTAAGTTCAGATTTTATAATATTCTGTGTGTTAATAATTAATAATAATAAATTCTTTGTTGTTAGATACTTGTTTCAATTTACAACATTAATTTAAAGTAATTTTTTGTTTACTACAATAAATAAATAAACAGATATGGTGTTCTTATATTCATTCTTTAATACAGGGACACTATATCAATTCTTTAATATTTCTAACAAAAAATTAGACATTTAATATGTTGAAAGCAAATTTCCAGCTTTAATTATACATCTGTTGCACCTTTTAATTTGCGTCTCTTACATAATCATTCTGAATATATGAATTATCTCATTAGATTCATCTGATTATGTATTTACAGTAAGACCCCACTTAATGCTGCCTTGATAAACTCTGAATCGATATAACGTGGTCTGCTCGAAGCCTAAAAAAAGGCTCAAAATTTACTCTGATTCAAATTATCTCAGCTTTTCGTTATTTGTATATAATACAATTATTCCTAAACATGAACCAATTAGCAAAAGGTGGAAATTCATCATAGCTCTGTACTTTCCTTAAATCCATGTTTGTTTGGTGCAATTTTGGAAAAAACATAACATCATGGATGCCAAAGGCAATATCAACTTCACTTGGCAAGAATTAACTGATAAATGCATGAACGAAGTATGCAAGAATTCTCAATGAGAAGAACCTATCACTGTATCATTAGGATGACCAAATTGTCAACCTAAGTGATACTGCAGGACTAGGAGATGTAGATGAGCAGGATATTGAGGAGTTACTGCAGGTTTCTGGTGAGAGCCTTACCAATGATGACCTTCAAGAACTGGCAGAACAAGGAATTCATGTAGAACTGGAATATAGTGATTCTGATAACGAAGGACCCAAAGAATTTCTCTATAGATTTCCTTAGTAAAAGTTTGGTAATGATAACCGAAATTGTTGATTAAATTGTAGTGAATGATCCAGATTTTGAAAGGAGTGCAAAAACAAAATGAGGCATTTTGGATGCAATCTCTTGCTATCGACATTTGCTTAAGAAAAGAAAAAAAGCGACAAATAACACTAAATGACTTTATCACAAAAAACAAGAATTTCAGAAGAGCAAAGATTTTCATCACAAATAATGAACTTTACATTTCTGTTTGCATATGTATATGTGTTATTTAACATATATTATTATGCAAATTAATATAAAAGTAACTTAAAATTAAACTAAAATCTGTTTATTTTTGGTTGTGTGTTCCCCTTTCCTTATTTACTCTATGTTGAAATGACTTTGTTTAATTTGTTTAACACTGTTTTGTTTAGTGCTTTGTCGTCTATGAACCTATCCCTCGTGTTAAGCGGGGTCTTACTCTATATACTTTTCTTGAATTATTGGTATATGCATATAATCATGTGCATTGTTCAGATTCATCATATTTTTGATTTTTTATTTTTTAATGAATGATAAATTTAATTTTTATTTAATAAACTTTTGTATAATAAACAATTTTCAAGGGATAATACACCTTTACAAAAAGTAGGACTTAGTATATTTTATTTTACAGCTAAAATTGTTTTTAAGATATTTAGTTTAAATAAAAACAAATTATATTGTAAAATAATTCATTAATCAGATATATATGTAAATAGGTAAATTACATCATTTCTAAAATGCCCAATCTCTGGTTCCTTAATTTAAGTCATAATGATATGGAAGATACTGTTCCAGTTCATATGGATAAAGCTTTAAATGTTAAAAGTTTAATTTTAAATCACACATATGTACCTTGGACAGTGGTCAACAGTTTACTTGATGCTATGCCCAAGTAAGTTGATTATTTTAGCTTTTTTTTTTTTTTAATTAACAAAAGACTATTTAATAAAATAAAACCTTAAATTTTCAGTGAAAAATAAAATTTAATGATTTTAAATTTCTGCATTTTTTAAACAGATTTTATTTTTCAATATCATGATTGTCTTCTTGGATATTGAATTCATTTTTCTCAACAGTCTAATTTTTACAATTAGATTGAATATCAATAATCAAAATGTTAATATAATTACAAAAAATGTGCCTTGATCATTCTTTTTTCCTGATTTTTTACTTTCTTGGCTGTTATAATATAATATTGCTGTAATATAATACAAAGAAAAATATCATAATCATTTCAAATTTTTACTTTCCTGTTATTTTCCTGGCTGTTGTTATATAATATTGTAACATTTGATCCTCTGGGTATTTGGAATCTTAATGTTTTGATACCTCTGAATCTGAAAATGTCAAAAAAACTGATATCTAGAACATGTGTATGTGTTGGTATCTATTTTATTTAATATTTCAGAATGTATTAAGATTAAGAAACAAATTTGGTGTGGTAACTTAGATATAAGGGACATTGATGATATTAAATTTTGATGATAAAAGGTTGAGGAGATAGATAGAGTCATGTGTTTTGGATGGGATTAGACTTAAGAAAATTTTAATCATTATTGGCATTTACAGTATTTTTAAAACACGTCCCTAGCCTCAAAATTAAACCTGTTGTCTTTTTATTATACTATATTAATACTATAAAAGTTATATTTTTAATAAAAGCTCATAACAGCCTGGAAAGTTAAGCAACCCTTTGCTGGATTTTTTTCTTTGCATAAAATTTTTTGTATCTTGCTTCCTCTGATCTTTTTAATCTTATTTAATCATAGACTTTTTGTTTTTTAACTGATTAGAGTAAATTATATTTTTTGAAATAACTTTCAAATCAATATATTGATACAGAGAATCATTTTCAGAAAAAAAATATTATTTTAATTATTTATAATTAATAAATAATTATAAAAATATTTAACTTTATAAAACTTAAAATTCCTTTTGAAAAATTAAATTTCAGAATTTTTTAAAATTAAAAATTCATTTTTATTTTTTATTTCTTTATAAATTCTTGTTATAGAATATGATATGACCTGTTTTCCAGGTGTTAAATTAGAAGGGGGAAAAATAGTGAAACAAGTTTAAATTCAAATACTTTTGTTAATTTTAATGTCAATGACATCAGGAATACAGTTGTTACAGAACAACATTTAAAATTTTACAAAGCAATATGAAAGATGCTGTTTATCTAGTGTGTGGGTTTGGATTCCTAAAGATGCTACATTAAAATCAGTGAAAGTACTTGAATTTAAACTTGTTTCATTGTTTTTCTTCCAATTTAACATTGAAAACAGGTTATATTGTATATTATTAGCAGTAAATAGTGTGCATGCAGTCATTATTTTGATTGATTCTTGTTAGTCTTAAAAGAATGGTTATATGCAAGTTGATGATAATATATTCCATTAACAAGTTAAAAAATGTAATTTAGTACATATCTGCCAATGTAACTAATTATTGTTTTGGGTTGTTTAGATTAGTGAAGATTTTGGATTAGTGGGATTCTATGTAAGTAAAAGCACACCAAAAAGATGCAGATAAACACAATGTTTTTATATTTAAAAAATTTTTAAAATTGTATTTACATTATGAGTTACATTAATATATGTAATGTATATTAATTTAACGTCATCACGTATGTAAAAAAGTATTCTGTGATTTATATTGTTTTTGGCTAGAACATTTAGCAGCAAAACAAACATAATTGGTTTGGTTAGTGCAAGTTTGGATTAGTAAAACTACATTGCATTTTTTTTTCAAGTCAAAATGTTTTTAGTACAAATACAAGATTTAAATATGGTTTGATTTAAAGAAATGAAAAAACTTTATAGTCAAAAGTTGTATTAAGAACAATTATTTTTTATTGCTTAATTGACTTAAAAAATTATAGGTTGCTATATATT
>NW_019384775.1:0-426 GCF_000671375.1 Centruroides sculpturatus
TAATTTGTTCATCTTTGCCTTATTTTACGGAGTAAGCATTGAGCAACTTAGTCTAATAGTGTCATTTGCAACATTGCTTCTTATTTTTTGAAAGAGGTCGATTCGATTCATTTGTCATGACAACGATTTAATTCAATACCGGATATAAATAGAAAATTAATGGTGATAATGGATATAAAATATAAGTTTTTAAAATTATTTATGATGAATAACTGTTAACAAACTGAATATGTTCTCAATGAAAACATTGATTTATTTACAGTGGTACCTCAGGATACGAAATTAATCCGTTCCGAAACTGAGATCGTATCATGAAAATGTCGTAAGGTGGATCATCTTTTCCCATACGATTACATGTAAAACAAAATAATTCGTTCCAACGCGAAAAACATACTCAAATTAAAGCCAAGTAATACATTAAAAAAA
>NW_019384775.1:2554-21775 GCF_000671375.1 Centruroides sculpturatus
CAGATTATTTGGGGTCAGCCCGGAATGTCAATTTACGCCACGTTGGTCTATCTCTAATTGTTTCTTCATCCACTCCACAGTCCAGCATATCTGTTTTTACACATTCAATCCATCTCTTCTTAGGTCTTCCTCTAACTCTATCTCCCTGTACTTTCATATTTAGTGCCTTTTTTGTTACATGTTCCTCATTCCTTCTCACCACATGTCCAAACCATGTCAGTCTGTGGCTTTTTATTTTTTCTGAAATAGATACTACCTTTAAACTTCCTCTGATGTAATCATTTCTAATCCTATCCATTCTTGTGCCCCCGCACATCCACCTCAGCATTCGCATCTCTGCCACATGCAATTGCTTCTCTTCGGTGGCTGTCATCGGCCAGCACTCGCACCCATACATAAGCACGGGTCTGATGACAGTTTTATATATTAGCCCTCTTATTTTAAATGGCATGCGTTTGTCACAAGTTATTCCTGTCACCTGTTTCCACTTTAACCACCCTGCATTGATCCTCCTAGTGACCTCCCTATCAATGTTGCCATCTTTCTGGAGCAGAGATCCCAGATATCGGAATTCAGTACTTTCTGGCAATGGTATTCCATTTACTTTTAACGAGACCGTCAAAATTACAGAATATATACTCCGTCTTGGTTTGGCTGATTTTTAGTCCCTCATTTTCCAGCACGTGTTGCCATTTGTTTAGCTGTCTCTGTAATTCTTCCCTGCCCTCATCAATAAGGACTATGTCATCTGCAAACGGCACACACCAGAATACGTCCTCTTGTACAGCAGATGTTATCACATCCATAACTAATAGGAAGAGGTATGGGCTGAGTGCTGACCCCTGATGTAAGCCCACTCTTACTTCGAACATGTCCGTCAATCCGGCTGCAGTTCTAACTTGCGTGCTGGCCCTATAGTACATATCTTCAATTGTTGCAATGTATTGAAGCGGCACACCTTTCTTCCTAAGGGACCACCAAAGGACTTCTCTCGGGACTCTGTCATATGCTAGTACTACAGAATCTGTAGTACTCCTCCCAGGCATAAATCCAATCTGGCCTTCAGTGACACTGGTTTCCTCTCTAATCCTCCGTTCAAAAAGTTTGAAATGACCTTTTCAAAAAGTTTTATTGTAGGAGCCAATAGTTTTATCCCCCTATAATTATTACATTCCTGCACATCCCCTTTTTCTTTAAAGATGGGTACTAAATAGCTTCTTCTCCATTCATTGGGTATAGTTCCCTCTAACAGTATTTTGTGTATATTCTAGTATATTCTGAACAGTAATAATAATAATGTAATCGCCAAAACTAAATATCCTTTACTTAGGAAAAGGAGAAGAGATACAGAAATAATATTCGCTTTCAATTCATGAATGGTGCACACAAGCACTTGTTACAGTGGGCACATTTTATAAATCTAGTTTAACCACACGCTACAGCGTCACAGACAAGACTGTCGCTTTCTGTAAACGTGAAGCATACTTTCTTGACGCAGAGAAATTTTTCTCTACTAGTCAGCCAGAAGAACATCATGAGTATGTCAGCAGATAATTGAATGTGCAAGAGAGATTGCAATTTGATAACGCCTTTGTAATTATTAACATTGTGTACCCGTTTTACTTTAAGGAATACCTCTAGGCCTTTAAGAATTCCTCTGACAGGTGTTTTAACTTCCGATGAAAAGTGGTGTCAACACCAGAGAATAGTTTTCTGTTACAGTTTTAAGAATAGTTTCTGTTGTATTGGCAGACCAAAGAATTTTGTATATGAATCTATATTTGTGTATCCGCCCCATAAATCTATCACAAAAGAAGGAAACTTTTCTTTATGTTTAAGACTGTCTTTCCAAAAAGAATTCATTCAGTGACTTACTCATTTTGCCTGATGTGCTATAAATGGCAATGACGTCAGAAGGCGCGAAAATACATCTCATCTTGCACTTTTGGCCCGAAGCTCCCTACGTTCTTGTAAGCATAAGAAAGCGTTGCCAACAATATTACCAGTCAATAACATACTGTACAGTGTAGCTCTGTGTTGCCAGATATTTTAGTGAGTAACCAAAAATTGATTTTTCACCTTTGAAGGTGCAAGTCCTTGTAAGCGGTATTTCGTATTGGAAACTACACTGGTCGATATTGAATACGGTCGTCTCAAAGTTCTCTGATATGGATTTTATGTCATCCCGAAAAGCTTTTGCTGCCCAAATAATATTCTCTGCTGACTGCAACGCTGATTTACTATTCATCCACGTTATTTTTCGACTACCATGTTTTAGTGACTCTTAAAACGGTGTAACCACGTATCGCTAAACTTTAAATAACTTAGTTTAAGTTAGCAACGTTAGATCAGCAATGAGTTTCTATACTGACTCAACTTTAGCTGGGCATCATTAAAAAATACACGCATTTTAAAACCGCTGGGGTACACCTATGTGTACCCCAGCGGTTTTTTAATGCGTGTATTTTTTAATGATGCCCAGCTGTACCCCGTGGGCCTAATCGAGAGCAGCGTTTCTCACCTTGTGGTCCGCACAGGGCTGTGGAGTCGCGTAAAAATCTACTGACTCCGACTTTTCCTTACCATCCGACTCCGACTCCGACCAGGGGCGGACTTGTTACCGAAAGAGACCTGGAAATTCTGAAGTCGTCACGTGACCTCAGAATAAACGATTCAATAAATAGAGTTCTAATAAAGATAGAACGTAGAAACTTTTTATTCCAAAGCTAAAAGACTCCTCTAAGTAATATGTAAATATGTATTCGATAATTTTTACTTTTTCCTCTGTTATATATAACAGATGGAAAGTGTAGCGCTCGGTCAAAAAATGACCCCTCCCAAATTTTTACAATTTTGGACTCAGGATACCTTGAAATTTTGAGATATGCAAAAAATTCGAGGTTTTTTCTATATGTGTGGATGTTATACTGTGTGTGTGGGGCATGATTTGTTCATCCCGTTTGAAGCCTAATAATTTGTGTGGTCTGAGTGGTTAGAATCGGAGTCAGATGGTTTAAGACAGGAATTAGTTATTGAGCGTCAAAGTGGTTGAACTAAATCGTGTCCCCATGCACATTCTAACATCTTAGGCGAGAACATCTTAACTGGTTTTACTGTACTATTATAAAATGCCAAAAAAGCTTACTTTGAGGGTAGAGACAAGTTTTATTTTTATTTTTTTAATTTTGAACGCTAATAACGAGTAAAATATTCATTAAGAGATATGACACATCACCACTTTTATCTCTTCACCCTGTCGATCTTTAATTAAGAACCAAACTTTAACAGTATTAATGCCCCTTTATACTCAAGCTACAGTGCCATATTTCGTTTCTTAAACTTTACCCATTCTGAGATATTGTTTAATATCTCAGAACAGAAAATAAAGAAATTAAACAAATTAGACGCCAACACACACGCGCGCGAATTTTTCCCCTTTTATTAACTTTTTTGAGGGGTTCGGATTTGCAAATAAAAAAAAAGTTGGCGAGTCAAATTTGACGCGATTCCAATTCTTTTCCGTTTTATATACATAACAAGTTGGGAAGTAAAAAGGAGTCGGAGTCGGCGGATTTTTTGACGACTCCGACTCCGGCTAAAACACCAAAACTCCACGACTCCGATTCCGACTCCACAGCCCTGGGTCTGCAGGCAGACTTAAATTAATAACGGTTAAAACTTTGTTCAATAATGATTAATTTTTAATAGTTTACTTGCAATTTAATTACTGTAATTATGTTTCCATATGTATTCAAAACATGCTTTTAGATTTATGTAAATGGCACAGTATGTCCGCAATGTCCACATCGGTTTAAAAAAACAACAAGCAATTATTTATTGTGACATAGTCACAACGCCGGGCTACAATTTTAATCTCGTCTTTCATCTATTTAACTCCTTTCTCGGGATTAAGGAAAGACAGACAGACAACAGTGGGAATTTATAGGTCTACAATTTTTCTCAATTAGACTGCCATAACTTAGTGGTCCATAGAATTTTTTCAGACAATTACTGTTTACTGTTCCTTGGACTTAAAAGGTTGAGAAACACTGTCTTAGCTCATCCACCTATCCATTATTTATTGTCTTGAATCAAACTTCAGCCTGTATTGTCACATTATTTTTTCAGGTTATATTGATGTTAAATTTTAATTAATTAAATATCCAAATTTGGTCTAAAGTTGTGCGATTAATCTCATTTTTGTGTAAAACTTAATAATTAATTTATCATTAATCTTTTTATGAGTTTATAAATTTTTTAATTAATTAAATAATTTTTAAACGTGTGAAAGAAAAGAGCGACCCGAAAAGAACTTGAATTTCCTCTTCGGGAAAATATTGTAATCAGCCTAATTTTGGCTAATGTTTTAATATATTCTTATATATAATGTTATATTATATTTAAGAATATGCAGTATGGGAAATTCCTATGGGAGAGCATTTATGTTACATTAAATTGTCTATTCCATGTTTTCCCGAATATAATTTGTTTGTATTAAAATCTCAGGGGAGAAATGATTATTTTTAATTATTTGATTAATTCCGAAAAGATGAATTATTATTTAACTGCAACTTAAATTAGTAAGTCTTCTCTAAATACGAATTAAAATATTAGCAAAATAATTGTATAAAATTTTATATTTTATAACAACGTTTTAAGTTATTAAAATTTCATAATATGCCAAATTTCATTGAATAAAACGTTAATCGTTTAAATTTAATATTAATTGTAATTTTGACTGATAAGAACATTTTGATATTGATATACAAAATAATTGATATTATGTTTTTACAGAAAGTAAAACAACACGTTTCTAGAGTGAGTAAATTAATCCATAGTCTTATTAAAATGATTTACTTATATGTAAATATTTAATTACAGATGAACATGCAAGTAATACATCCAAGTACTTGCGAACAAAGAATATTACAGTGTAAATATAATCTAATATTTTCTTATCAATAATATTTTAATATCGAAATAAGGATTATTAAAAATAGTCATACTATTTGTTATGCAATGCTTTACGTCCTTTGATTTATTGTATTTTCTCTTCTATATTGATAGAAGAGAAAATATAATAACAATTTGGCCACTAATAAGGTTTATCACACCACAATATGCATTTGTCCAGATTACAACGTCTTTATTCTTTTTAATTAACTCCAAAATGTACAGTTCGGGTCTTTCGATCCCTCTTCAGTTGGTTTTTATGAAAGTTGTATGCTCCAACAGAAGATGGCTCAAAAGATCTGAAACATTTTGAAGTTAATTAAAAAAATAAAGAAGTTCTAATCTGGTCACATTTTGATTGGGGTGTGATAAGTCCTTATTAATAGCCAAATTGGTAGCTATATTGATAATAGTCAAACTATCTTATCATCTTTGTTTCGGATCCAAACAAATTTGAAAAGAAATAAAAATCTATTAAGTACATTTTAAAATTATTCTGAAAATAAAATAATTTATTTTAAACGTTAATATGAATTTCTAATAAAGTAGATAATTAATATCTTTATAATTATTTAATTCTTTAAACGCCAAAACTTTTTAAACAAAAGTTGTATTACATATTTCAGATATTTAAATCAAACAACAAAACCATAGACTATATTAGAAGAAATGAATATTTCCAGAAAATGAAAAGAATATATTAGTGATATAATTTTTAATAGATTTCTCATTAAATATGTAACAATTTTTTACTTTATTTCTTGATAAAGTTCCAATATTCAAAATATGTCTATGTAATGATAATTTGTTCAAAGTACAACTTTATATTGAGGTGGAGAAACAAGATGGAATTTAATTTAAAATTTATACATAAAACTAAATATAGAGTACTGTATACATAGAAATTATAAGTCGGTAAAAAAGTATAAAATAAGTTCGTATAAATAAAAGTATATACGTATAATAATATTATTATTATTGTATAAAGAAAATAAAGTCTAATAATAATAATAATAATAACAATAACAATAACTTAGACTTTATTTACGAGACCTCTGCTCCACAAAACACTGCAGAGGTTACAGTACACTATGTTACAAATAATGTCAAGAACCGTACTATTTACATCTGGTTATGACGCGATTATATTCAGTTTATTTACTACAATCTTATTTACTAAAACAAGCAACAGGTTATAATAGTGTACAAAACGTATATAAAGGTGTTTATCGAAAGCAACATATTTCTGAAATTATTTCTAAGAGTATTGTACATTTAAACAGTATAAAATGATATTATATACCGTATTACATATTCGCTTAAAACAATGTCCTAAAATAGTTTAGTTATTTACCAGTGATGTGCCGTCATTTGTATTTGTATTTTCTAAATATAAATACATATTGCGCCATTATATAATAACCATCTTATATTGCGCCAAATACATATTCCATCCATACATATTATGCCTTGTATTTTCTAAATATAAATGCATATCGCGCGATTATTTTCGTATTTTAACGTACTTTGAATTAATTAAAATTAATATTTTATTATAACCGCATTATGTATCTTATTACAAATTTCCATACTACATGTGAAAAAAATGATAAGATTGCTATTGTATATTCGATTATCAGCGGCGGAATGGAAACACTGTCTTGTCGAAACNCGTATTTTAACGTACTTTGAATTAATTAAAATTAATATTTTATTATAACCGCATTATGTATCTTATTACAAATTTCCATACTACATGTGAAAAAAAATGATAAGATTGCTATTGTATATTCGATTATCAGCGGCGGAATGGAAACACTGTCTTGTCGAAACCCGGTCAGCTTCCGCAGCCAGATTATACGCATTCGCGCATGCGCTTTACAGAGTACCAACCTCACCCGGTTTAGCTGGTGGAAGCTACACACCAAAACGCTTCCAAGACGTTCGGCAAAATTTTAAATCATCAAAATGTTAAACGTTCTATAATTTTCTATTAAATCTCAAAACCTTATACATTTTAAAATTATGTTTTGTTATAAATTCTTCTGCCATAGCTGGATGATCCCTACCCTTAGTAACCATTACTGCTACCTCTCTAGCACCTGGTGATAACCATTCTACTAACACTAAAAACTACTAAGAATTAACATACAAACAGATCTTTTCGGCTCTAAATTTAAATTACAAGTACAGTATTCATATACCACGTAAATCTTATGAGCCCTCACAAGGGACTAGTTTAAAAAACATTATGAGCCCTTTATGGGACAAACACACTTTCCACTTTATACATGCCGGCCCCTTAGTGCTTAAGGCGGGAAGGGGCCTTAGTTTATTTAATTCTTTAAACGCCAAAACTTTTTAAACAAAAGTTGTATTACATATTTCAGATATTTAAATCAAACGGGAAGGGGCCTTAGGGGCCTAGTAATTTCAGTCCAAAACTGGTCGCGGAAAAGAAAAGTATATCAAGTGATGTCCTTAGTAATTGGAAATAAGAGCCTTGTAGTTGCACCTAAGTTCTCTTCCTCCCACATCCCTTGCCACAAGCAGTGGTTATGTGCAGTTAGCTGCGATTTAATTGTTTACTAGAAAGTGCACTGTAGGTGTTATTTCCCAGTTCGTTGTTAGTTGCCTTCTTCGCAAGGACATCTGCTCTCTCATTAGCAAGGAGACGCTGCCTTATCCAAATCAAGGCATATTGGTTGTTGCTGTTTTTGATTGCCCAATTAATTATTTTGGCAATTGAATGAGTGTTGTTAGGGTTGTTAAAGATGAGAGTAGAAATTGCAGCATTTGTATAGATATTTACTCTTTTAGAGGAGTTTGAATGACCCGCATAATGGCACACAATTTTGCCTGTAAAACCGTACACTCCTGACCCAGGTGCATCTGCATGCATTCCACTTTTTCATTGCCAGTGTATACTATACGTATAATAAATAGGGGAAACCGGGGCAAGATCGGCATGTTAAGCTTTACTTAAATTTTGTGTAATAAATACTGCTGTAAACTGAAAAAAAAGCTTTGCATATTGTCTATTGGAATGTTACCTTACTATAGAACTGGTTAAAATCAGTTTGGAAATAAAAATAATTAAAATAATTACAACTTTACAAGAAGAGAGAAATTAACGAAGTTGCCCCGGGTATAGGGGCAAGATCGGCAACTTCTCTCTTCTTGTAAAGTTGTAATTATTTTAATTATTTTTATTAAAGTTGCCCCTGATATAGGGGCAACAGTAATGGGGCAAGATAGGCACGTATATAAAATTATGTTATTAACAATGTATAAGTTGGAATTCACTATTAAAACAAAGAAATAGAAATCCAACACCCATTTAATATTATTACAACGAAATGCAAGTTGAAAGACATATATACATGAATAACAAATGCAAACATGTTTTCATTTATCATCAGTTTGATTTTTATCCTTTGCTTCTAATGTGACTTTATGTTGCCGATCTTACCCCGCTAATCATGATTTCGAAACATTAAGTACAACCCTGAGAACAGAATGCCAAGCCATGATCTGGCCACGTGAATAAGTTGAAGTTACATTCTTCTAACAGGAAAAGTAACTTTCGTTATCATGGAATTATAACAAAACATGCTAATTCTATATAAATGGAAGCAAAATATTATATGGAATTGAACGAAAATGAAAATTTGCTTATTAATTCAACTACGCTTGTTGGAGAACAATAAAAACACTACACTCAACAAGCCACCAATAAAACTCAACTGCCTAACCTATAACCAAAGTCTCCTTTTAATTTGTTTTTGAAAAAAAGCGCTTGACAAACTTGCCCCGCATGCCGAAGTTGCCCCGGTCTCCCCTATATATACCTGTATATATATATAATATATTAAGAAAAAATAGTAGAGTTATAACATCCAGTGAGGCTTATAAATTACAGAGAAACAAAATCAAAAGCCGTGCTGGACATTATTTTATATATACTTTATATTTTTATATTCCACATTAATAAATTTTATGAACTATCGTGAATGGCTTTATTATTATTATCGATTCTCCAATAGACTTATCCCATTTTCTTTACTTTTTTATAGTCTTAGTTATTCATTTCTAACGAACATCCACGTATGGATAAGTTGCTCTTTATACTTCTAGATTTCATAAAAATTTTGCTTATCTGCGAATCGGAATTTAGAGAATGCTTTGGAACCTTCAGCTTCTTTTCCTCATCTTCATGCTGGATGAGTTTGCTGATATCATTTTACATCAAACTAATCTGTTGACGTCATATGTCATTGTAAGTTCTTAATTTTTTGCATTTTATGAAAAACATTTTTTTTTCTTTCTTTTGAGTCTGCATCTCATATGTAAGCGGGAGAACTTTTTATCGAACAGCTAGAAAAATTATGATTTTAGATAAAGCGAATATTAGATTAGGACTAGATAAATTTAATATTTTGCATTTTGTGTGAAAAATTGAAATACAAGGTCTGTTCAAAAAGTATCGGACCTTTAGTCGGCAAAAATAAATTTATTGACTTTGAGGTACAAAACCCTAATCCCCTTCAAAGTAGTCTCCTTGGTAATGTATACACTTCTCCCAGCGTTCCTGCCATTGCTGGAAACACTGCTGGAACGCATCTTTTGGAATGGTTATCAGCCGGTCCGTCGCATTTCGCACGATGTCTTCTCTCGACTAAATTTGGGTTCCTTTTAGCGGCATTTTCAGCTTGGGAAATAGCCAAAGGTCACACGGAGCCATGTGGAGAGAGTACGGAGCGTGACGAATGACAGGAGTATTGTGTTTGGCGACGAAAGTCCGAATCAGATGCGCAGAATGGGCGGATGCATTATCACGATGGAGCTGCCAAGTTTTGATCGACCACAGATCCGGTCGTTTGCGTCGCACTGTATCGGAAAGACGACGAAGGACCTCCTGGTAGTACTCCTTTGCGATGGTTTGGCCTTGTGGTGCGTACTCACGACACACCACCACCCCACGAAAGTCGAAAAAACTGTCAACATGACCTTTGATATTGCTGCGGACCTGCCGCGCTTTTTTTGGCCTCGAGGATCGTCCCCGAAAGCCTGCTGAATCTTGCGAATGGTTTACACTCGGGTATCGCCAAGGTTTTTGGCAAAATTTGATGTAATATCGCTGCTCACGTTGTTCAGTCATTTTCCAGCTTAGTGGAATCCGACGAGAGCGCACTACATGACCTCACTCATAGGCCAATTGCCAACGACTGACGCTTCCTGCAGGCGGGAAAAAATCCAGGGCTGTGCATGGCTGTCCCCTCCACAACTCCACCGAAGGAGGCCTTTCTCGCATCATTGGTTTACGCGGAAGAAAAAAAGGTCCGATACTTTTTGAACAGACCTTGTATTAATGAAAACTATTAATGATTTTTAGAAAAATTACATATCATTGTCAACATTTTGCTTTTTCACAAATATATCATGATAACTCTACGTGCCTAGCCGAGAGATCATCATTTCAATATTATTCTCATTATATAATGTATTAGCAGATTATGTTGTCTCGGATTCTTATTCAATTTTGATAAAAATGATAATTGTAGGATATTGGAGTGGCTACATTCTGATTGTTTCAAGATGATTGTAAATAATTGATTGTTCTGTATTTCAAGATTCTATTGAAGAATACGTCTCATTTAGATTGTCTTATTCTCTATAAAATAACACAGTTGCTGATCATAAAGCTTAAAAAAGTTATTGGACAACCTATTTCTATAATATTAATCTTATGAAATTCATGCTTTCAATATTTGCAGTGTTTCACCATATTTTTTAGGAATTAATACATCCAGATTATATCAAATGACTTTTGATGTCTAGAAAAGCTTGAACGTTTAACTGCCAGTGAAAAGTACAGTCATCATATTGAGTTAGTAGCCTATACAAGATTCCATTTGCGTTTTACATTCAAAATTTATTTCAGAGTTTGATAATTCAGAAAATCTTAGGATAATTAAAATAGAAACGTTAGTTAAGTAGAAAACTTAACAAAATTAAATATTAACAAATATCCTTCGTGATAATCGATTGAAAAGATAATTTCAGACATGTCGAAACACACGGCGTATGACAATACAGATAATGAAATAAGCTTTATATGATTTTAAATCCTTTAGACGATAACAATATAGGTCTAATTACATAAACCCGGAACATTTAATACGACACAAAAAGGATGCAAAATGAAAAACTATACAATATGTTGTTTACTTTGTGATCTATGACTTATTTCAAAATCCCATCAATACATTTTACATTTTTACCATTCTATCAATTTTGTAATTTTATATATAAAATAATTAATCAACTATTTCTTATAAATATTTTTTAATAATAAGTAAAAATTAATTAGAAAAAATTACAATAACGGATACTCCTTTTGTGTGAAAAAAGAACAGTACTCTTACTATTATAATCTACATATATAAAATTGCTTGTCTTGACTGACTCACTGATTCATCATCGCCCAGAGCAAACCGCTGAACCTAAAGAGGTGAAATTTGGTACTCAGTTAGGGTACGTCATGAAAACGCACACTTAGAAGGGATTTTTCGAAATTACCCAGCGGTGGGAGAGGGAGAGCATTAAGGCTTAACCGGAAGAACGGCTTCTACTAAGAACGTAATTTACGCCTATGGTTGCCAAAGTGACGTAATAAACGCTTATAACCGCCAGAGTGACGTAAGTGACGTTTATAACCGCCAAACTGACGTAAAAGTAACGTAATTGACGCCTATAACCGCAAGTTATGTCTATTTGTTTTAAAATAACGTAATTGACGCCTATAACTGCCAAAGTAACGTAAGTAACGCCTATGGCCGCCAAAGTGACGTAATTGACGCTTATAGCCGCAAAAGTTACGTAATTTACGCCTATGGCTGCGAAAGTAACGTAAAGAATGCCTGTAGATATTAAAGTTACGTACAAAACGCCAAGTGCAATTAAAGTGACGTAAATAACACCTATAATAATGAAAGTGACGTAAACGACGCCTATGACTGCCAAAGTGACGTAAGTGACGCCTATGGTTGCCATAGTAACGTAATTAACGTATATGGCCTCCAAAGTGACGTAAAAAACACCGATGGCAACTAAAGTGACGTAAACGACGCTTATGGTCACCAAAGTAACGTAAACGACGCTTATATCCGCCGAAGTTACGTAAGTGACGCTTATGGCTACCAAAGTGACGTAAGTTACGCTTATAGCCGCAATAGTGACGTAATTTACGTTTATAGTTTCCACAGTGACGTAGATAACGAATATAGCCGCCAAAGTGACGTTGACGCCTGTTGCTACCAAAATGACGTAATTGACGCTTATGGTTGCCAAAGTGACCTAATTTACGCCTATTGTTGCCAAAGTGACGTAAATGACGCTTATGGCCGCCAAAATAACGTTAAGAACGTATATAGATATCAAAATTACGTACAAAACGCCAAGTGCAATTATAGTGACGTAAATAACGCCTATGGTAATGAAAGTGACGTAAACGACGCCTATGACTGCTAAAGTAACGTAATTGACGCCTATAACCGCCAAAGAAACATAAGTGACGCCTATGCTATGGATTAAAACATTTTCAACGATGTCTTCATGTTTTATTTCGTTTAACAATATTGCAGACAGCGCCATTTCCCGTTGGTGGTGCGTTTTTGAACTATTTATGTTTTCGCGGGAAATAAAATCACATGACGTCCTGTACACTATTACCAAGTTTGATAACATTCTGTCCAGTAGTTCTCACTTTATGGCCTTTTCAAAGTGGAACTTTAATTACAAACATCCTGTATAATGTTGAGCAGTGCCATAACATTTACGTGTATTAGAAACTCTATTATCTGTAAGGGATCAAGATCGAGGCCGTGACGAATATGAGAATACACGAATAATAGAATTCTGCTTACCAGTACAGAAAAATTAATTTACAATCCTATAAGCACAGTACTATACAATCAACCAAATGTTTATTTATTATACAGTATGCAACCTTTTCCATGCAACTTTAATATATGCGATGCAGTACCTTAACTAGAATACAACATAAAAAATAGAAGCTTACATATAGCAAAATTCAATAAAATACCGAATATATACTTTATTATGGCAATAGTAAAAAATTAAAAAAGTTACAGTAACGAGTTACTGTAACTTTTTACTGTAACTCTATTTCCAAATATAAATTTAGCACTCCGACAGTTAACAGAAACTGATGGTTAAAAGAGTGACGGATAAAGTTTTTACTGTATTACTAAAATACGAAAAACGCAATAACTTTAAATTGATAAAGAAGTAGAGGTGTTGCAAGAAAAAAATATCAAGTTGGAGGTATCACTAATAGTAAAATGTTGAAAAACACTAATATAGAGTATAATATATACCCTTACGGGTTAGCAACGGTGAAGTGTTTTCTGTTTTTGTCAGCTGTGTTTTGACATTTTCTCCAAAGTGAAAAAGGAACAACAGTCATACAAAATTGCTTGAATATATTCAATAAGAAAACTTCAACTAAAATTTAGTGCATATTTTATAATTATTATTGCTTTTATAAATTCATATTTTGATGCTATCTGCTACATATACTGTCATTCAGTGTGAACATGTTACATTTCCTGAAGTAACAGTTTTTGAAATTGAAATTGAAAAATACAGCATCAGGTTACTAAAAAAGATTTCTTTTAAATATTTTATGTTGTTGGATGAAAACAAAAATTCAGTATATATAAACTGCTTTAATATTTAACACTTATTATAAAATGTCTGAAGTATGCATCATGTAAGTGGTTTTAATTAATCCAGTTTAAATTATATTAAAACGTAGTTCTCAGATCAGTACTAGTCTATAGACTATGGTTAAGTTTTAGTTTTTTGCAAGTGTATAACAACATTATGTAACTTATTAAACAGAATAATAAACATTAGTACAGTATAACAGATTTATTAAAGAGAAAAAATGCTATAATATTGTTTGTGGACTAAAAACACAGTTTAAAATTTAAAATAAAATACGAGGTCTGTTCAAAAAGTATCGGACTTTTTTTTCCGCGTAAACCAATGATGCTCTTTCGGTGAAGTTGTGGAGGGGACAGTCATGCACAGCCCTGAATTTTTTCCCGCCTGCAGGAAGCATCAGTCGTTGGCAGTCGGCCTATGAGTGAGGGCATGTAGTGAGCTCTCGTAGGATTCCACTAAGTTTGAAAATGGCTGAACAACGTGAGCAGCGATATTACATCAAATTTTGCCAAAAACCTTGGCGATACCCGAGCGTAAACCATTCGCAAGATTCAGCAGGCTTTCGGGGACGATCCTCGAGGCCAAAAAAAGGGCGGCAGGCCCGCAGCAATATCAAGGTCATGCTGACAGTTTTTTCGACTCTCGTGGGGTGGTGTATTGTGAGTACGCACCACAAGGCCAAACCATCGCAAAGGAGTACTACCAGGAGGTCCTTCGTCGTCTTTCCGATGCTGTGCGACGCAAACGATCGGATCTGTGGTCGATCAAAACTTGGCAGCTCCATCTTGATAACGCATCCGCCCATTCAGCGCATCTGATTCGGGCTTTCGTCGCCAAATACAACACTCCTGTAGTTCGTCACGCTCCGTACTCTCCCCACATGGCTCCATGTGACTTTTGGCTATTTCCCAAGCTGAAAATGCCGCTAAAAGGAACCCGATTTTAGTCGAGAGAAGACATCGTGCGGAATGCGATGGACCGGCAGATGGCCATTCCAAACATTGCTAGAAACACTGCGTTCCAGCAGTGTTTCCAGCAATGGCAGCAACGCTGGGAGAAGTGTATACACTACCAAGGAGACTACTTTGAAGTGGATTAGGGTTTTGTACCTCAAAATCAATAAATGTATTTTTGCCGACCAAAGGGCCGATACTTTTTGAACAGCCCTCGTATAGTAATTGAAATTAAAACTTTCAGCCATTTAAAATAATGTAACATTGAGAGTAATGTAACATACTACAAATTGCATATTCAAATGAATAATTGCTGCTTAATAATCATTTTATTATAAAGTGACAGAATAAATAAAGTTGAAGTAGATATTTCTATTTTTTTGTCTAATGCTTAATACATTTTTATAAATTTATTTATTTAATTCTCTATAAAAATAATTAAATTTATTTTATATGCACAATAAAGTTTCTAAATAAGGGAAGTTATTATATCTTGCAAGTACTTTTGAAGGTTTAATTTACATAACATGTAAAGTTTATGAGAATGGTTTTCTTTTCTCTTCATCTAATTTTAATTTATAAAAATGTTTAATCTGAGCTCTTTTTATAGTTTGTGTAATAATGTAAAAGTGCAGGTGAATATAGAAAACTAAATAAATTCTTATTTTAAGAAATATCTCCAAATTTCTTCTCTAATTTTACATTTCAAAACTAAATAAATTTATCCCTGTACTTTATTATACGAAACATTGACATAACTTCTTATTTTGAAACCTACTTTGTTAAAGTCTTTAATTATATGTCAGAGTAGCCTGCAAATGAAAAGATACTCTATTTAAAATTATAAAAGGAATTCTATGGCTCGAACTCGAAGAAACATGCAGTTTACAGCACGTAGCGTGAAATCTATACCGTGACCTTGGAACTGCTGATCTAAAATGGCGAATCCATAGGGAACATTGGTGTCCTGAACTTATGTTTATAGACGTTGTTCGGCATATTTTATTTAGAATTTGCCTTGTCGCATTTAAAGAACCAAAACAATATGAAGATCAATTTTACTTACGAAATACAGCAAAGAAACCTTTTTCGAGGATAAAGTATTTTTGATGCGATTTCGTATCTGGAATGCAGGTGGCGAAATAATCTTGCCGTGATGGTCCGCCATATTGTCCCTGCTAAGTTTGTCTGACAAATGAGCAGCATTCGATGAAAACGTACTGTATTAAATAATGGAAAGAGTGGAATAAATACATTTTATTCTTTTCCCACGTTACGCATTAACATATTAACAAGGGGATTCTAACCGATCTGACTGGGACAAAAAGGGCAGACAATTAATTAAACGGTTCCCCCGTTACGCTTGTTGAGAGACTGTCTAGTTTATGAATAAATAATGTTCCATATCGAGTTAAAGTAGTCTTTATAAACAGTCTGTTAAAAAAGAAAAAGCAGTACTTGAGTCGAAAACCAGCAGGAGTTGTGTCCCTTTCCAGGAAAAGTTAACATTGTGTGTGGCACCATATGTTATGAGATTTTATTTACAGAAACTTTTCATATTATTTATAAATTATAAAACGGCAAGAAAAGCTTCATTTTGAGGGTATAGATGTTTTTATTTTTTATAAAACTCAATTGTAAATATTAAGTCCAACCCCACTCGAAATATAACATACAACTCCCTGTATCTCTTTCACCATAAACCACCAAAATTTAATAGCATCCTTATTCACGATGTATTCACACCATGCCAAATTTCGCTTCTTAAAGGTTTAAAACAACGAAACGGAAATTTATATCAGATTAAATGCAATTAAAGTTTTAGTAAAGTGATTAGATCTCTATACAAATAATTTTACAAATGTATAATTTATTTAACTTAAAACGAAAATTATCTTACACCTTAAAACAAATTAAATATTTAAATGAAGAACATCAAAACAAAAAAAATAATAATAAGGAAAAATATTAATGAAATATACCAAATATGCTATATACCCTTTAATATTAGTGTAGTATAAACATTTTGAATTTAGAAAAAAAATTTTTTTAAATGAGTTCTATTAAAGTAATTAAACAATTAAGAAGATTCTGTGAAAAAAGTTGAATCCTCGTCTGAATCATCAGACACTTCCATTTCTCTGGTATAATAAAATACAGCCTTAGGAATGATTTTCTCTTTAATATATTGGCCAATCTCTAAGTCATCTTCCAATATTTCACTTCTCTCCTCCGAATTTTTTTCCTGCTTCAACGAATTGAAAAAATCAAAAAAGGAATATTTACAAACGGTCTCGGTTTTCTTTCGATCATTCTTTTTAACTGCGGATACAGTGATATTCTTTCCTTCTTTCCAGTCGATATCGCATCCTTCGCATTCCACGATTTCGGGTCCGGCAAAATCGAAAGGTTCTTCCGGATCTATTTCGAACTTCATGCGATATTCTTTCGTCAGTACGGAATTACTAAAATATTCGTTAGGTTCGAAGTGGAATTCTAAGACGAAATCCATCGAATTTTCCGAAACGTACTTCACGGTTACGTCTTTGAGGTGTTTCAAAACGACTTCGTCCTGCTTGTTTATCATGGGAGACAATACAGCAGAATTCAGAAACACCATCAACCAAAAATCCGGAATTCCCAGGTTTTCTTGACGTTCGTCCCCTTTGTTTTTGCTCGATTCGCAGTCTAATTTTTCTTCTTCCATTTCTTCTTTGATGTCCAAAGAAGGTTTTCCGATTCCGTTAATAATTTCAAACCTGGCATCGAATAGTGGTTTATAAATATCTGCGTACTTCATCTCCAGCTGTTGAAGCTCCTTGTAATAATTCACTTTGCTATTGAAGTATCGCAATTGCAGCTTTCTTAATTCTAGGACGCGATTCTTCACGTCGGGTGTTACATTCCGAAGAACGTAGGACAAATAATCTTCAACGCCATTATCCTTTACCTTCTTATCCGATGCTTCTGCAGCAATGGCATCGGCCTCCATTTCCATGCTAATCGTCGAAATATCGTCGCCACAACTCGGATTTTTCTCGCTCATCGTTGACTGTAAATTTCTCTCTCGATTCTCTCAACTCCGAAACGAATTGGCGTTTGAAATTTAAACGTAACCGAACCTTGAAGAAAATAATCTCGAAACCGGCGTTAAACTTCGATAATAAATTGTTAAAAATTTCTGCATATAAATACATTCTGAAACAAAATATATTTCTGATATATATAGGCGAATATTTTTATAAACTTGATATTAATATATATCGTCATTGGATATTTATTGATGTTATCGATCTATTTCCGCTACTGGCGCCCCGATCATACCTTCATTTTTACTTTTCGGGCTGTTATAGAACACGGAAAACTATAGTAATACTGTACGTCAAATTTTTTTGACCCCTTCCAGTTTTTTTGTTTTTTTATTTCTGGATGATATAGGCTATATAGGCTATTATATATATTGAACCGGCGTAAAGCGAGGGCTACCTATATATATATATACTGTATATTGCATAAAACTACTGTTACATGACAATTACGTCACATTTCCACGGGGCGATACAGCCTAGAAGCTCATGCCCAACTAGTTTACAAGAATTAGTTTACATGCCCAACCGTTACAAGAAAAAACGAAATTTTATAAAAATTTCTTTTCATATTTTATTATAATTTTAAGAGTGGAAGTGAGTGTAATATATATATATAAATATATATATATACTATTGAGAGTGTCTGTGAAGAAATCGAGTTTTTTCTTGGTGCTGTAAGTGGAATATATTTTTTATTTAATATTTTGAACCCAAGAATTCAATCATCTGGTACGATAGTTATTCATAAATTAATGAATATTCTGCCCTTATTTTAATTAGCCATTATTGAATAGAAGCTTAGCAGATTTTTTCTTAGTTAATTACATTTTGTAAGCATAATAGTGAAGTTGTTAAAATGCCGATTATAAATAAAAAATAGCTGTTAAAGTACCGGCTCATTTTAATATAGTTTCGTTTATTAAGGGATGCAAAATAAATTTATTTTTTACTGATGGATGAGTTTGACTTATCCTAAAGTCCAGATAATTTACCAAACTTTATTCATGATATATTTAAATGAGAAATGGTCCGAATGATTCAGATGTTGACAGTATGCACTTCAGTCTACTTTCTTCTATTATTTTTTTTTACCACGTCGATTTTCACGGCAATTATATTTAACTCATAATACTGTAATACATTCCGTACTGAATAGTCATTAAACCCGATAGATATTATTTTCGCCACGCTTATACTAGTCATTCTGAATATATTAAAAAGACATTTTTCCAAATAATTTTATCCATAATTGGGCACACAAACGTAGATAAAACGGCATTGTTGTAATAACTTAAAACAGTAGAGCATCGATTATCCGACTCAATTGGGGACTGGGGTCGGTCGGATAACTGAAAAAAACGGATAACCGAAAAATATAGAAAAATACATTATTAGTATGGTATATTAGTATATCGCTATTAACCAACTTTGCGTTGAATTTTCATCGATGTTAAGCCTAACAATTTTTTTTT